>NW_026884395.1:0-5657 GCF_032173495.1 Musca vetustissima | reverse complement strand
ATATGCGCTTACAGTTTAGTTCTAACTCATCCCGTTTTCTCAAAATCAACTACCATGTCAAAGTAAGAAAATCTCAAATTTTGCCTACAAAATGTGAAATTTACCTACATACTGAAAAAACTTTTTGGTGCATGCAATCAAAGAATCAATGTCGCAATTCTTATTAGTACGACTGCGTAATGCTAATGCTACTATGTCAAAGTAAGAAAATCTCAAATTTTGCCTACAAAATGTGAAATTTACCTACATACTGAAAAAAATTTTTGGTGCATGCAATCAAAGAATCAATGTCGCAATTCTTATTAGTACGACTGCGTAATGCTATATGCGCTTACAGTTTAGTTCTAACTCATCCCGTTTTCTCAAAATCAACTACTATGTCAAAGTAAGAAAATCTCAAATTTTGCCTACAAAATGTGAAATTTACCTACATACTGAAAAAAATTTTGGTGCATGCAATCAAAGAATCAATGTCGCAATTCTTATTAGTACGACTGCGTAATGCTATATGCGCTTACAGTTTAGTTCTAACTCATCCCGTTTTCTCAAAATCAACTACCATGTCAAAGTAAGAAAATCTCAAATTTTGCCTACAAAATGTGAAATTTACCTACATACTGAAAAAACTTTTTGGTGCATGCAATCAAAGAATCAATGTCGCAATTCTTATTAGTACGACTGCGTAATGCTATATGCGCTTACAGTTTAGTTCTAACTCATCCCGTTTTCTCAAAATCAACTACCATGTCAAAGTAAGAAAATCTCAAATTTTGCCTACAAAATGTGAAATTTACCTACATACTGAAAAAACTTTTTGGTGCATGCAATCAAAGAATCAATGTCGCAATTCTTATTAGTACGACTGCGTAATGCTATATGCGCTTACAGTTTAGTTCTAACTCATTCCGTTTTCTCAAAATCAACTACCATGTCAAAGTTCTAACTCATTCCGTTTTCTCAAAATCAACTACTATGTCAAAGTAAGAAAATCTCAAATTTTGCCTACAAAATGTGAAATTTACCTACATACTGAAAAAAATTTTTGGTGCATGCAATCAAAGAATCAATGTCGCAATTCTTATTAGTACGTCTGCGTAATGCTATATGCGCTTACAGTTTAGTTCTAACTCATCCCGTTTTCTCAAAATCAACTACTATGTCAAAGTAAGAAAATCTCAAATTTTGCCTTCAAAAATGTGAAATTTACCTACATACTGAAAAAAACTTTTTGGTGCATGCAATCAAAGAATTCTATACATACTGAAAAAAACTTTTTGGTGCATGCAATCAAAGAATCAATGTCGCAATTCTTATTAGTACGACTGCGTAATGCTATATGCGCTTACAGTTTAGTTCTAACTCATCCCGTTTTCTCAAAATCAACTACCATGTCAAAGTAAGAAAATCTCAAATTTTGCCTACAAAATGTGAAATTTACCTACATACTGAAAAAACTTTTTGGTGCATGCAATCAAAGAATCAATGTCGCAATTCTTATTAGTACGACTGCGTAATGCTATATGCGCTTACAGTTTAGTTCTAACTCATCCCGTTTTCTCAAAATCAACTACCATGTCAAAGTAAGAAAATCTCAAATTTTGCTACAAAATGTGAAATTTACCTACATACTGAAAAAACTTTTTGGTGCATGCAATCAAAGAATCAATGTCGCAATTCTTATTAGTACGACTGCGTAATGCTATATGCGCTTACAGTTTAGTTCTAACTCATCCCGTTTTCTCAAAATCAACTACCATGTCAAAGTAAGAAAATCTCAAATTTTGCCTACAAAATGTGAAATTTACCTACATACTGAAAAAACTTTTTGGTGCATGCAATCAAAGAATCAATGTCGCAATTCTTATTAGTACGACTGCGTAATGCTATATGCGCTTACAGTTTAGTTCTAACTCATCCCGTTTTCTCAAAATCAACTACTATGTCAAAGTAAGAAAATCTCAAATTTTGCCTACAAAATGTGAAATTTACCTACATACTGAAAAAAACTTTTTGGTGCATGCAATCAAAGAATCAATGTCGCAATTCTTATTAGTACGACTGCGTAATGCTATATGCGCTTACAGTTTAGTTCTAACTCATCCCGTTTTCTCAAAATCAACTACCATGTCAAAGTAAGAAAATCTCAAATTTTGCCTACAAAATGTGAAATTTACCTACATACTGAAAAAACTTTTTTGGTGCATGCAATCAAAGAATCAATGTCGCAATTCTTATTAGTACGACTGCGTAATGCTATATGCGCTTACAGTTTAGTTCTAACTCATCCCGTTTTCTCAAAATCAACTACCATGTCAAAGTAAGAAAATCTCAAATTTTGCCTACAAAATGTGAAATTTACCTACATACTGAAAAAACTTTTTGGTGCATGCAATCAAAGAATCAATGTCGCAATTCTTATTAGTACGACTGCGTAATGCTATATGCGCTTACAGTTTAGTTCTAACTCATCCCGTTTTCTCAAAATCAACTACCATGTCAAAGTAAGAAAATCTCAAATTTTGCCTACAAAATGTGAAATTTACCTACATACTGAAAAAACTTTTTGGTGCATGCAATCAAAGAATCAATGTCGCAATTCTTATTAGTACGACTGCGTAATGCTATATGCGCTTACAGTTTAGTTCTAACTCATCCCGTTTTCTCAAAATCAACTACCATGTCAAAGTAAGAAAATCTCAAATTTTGCCTACAAAATGTGAAATTTACCTACATACTGAAAAAACTTTTTGGTGCATGCAATCAAAGAATCAATGTCGCAATTCTTATTAGTACGACTGCGTAATGCTATATGCGCTTACAGTTTAGTTCTAACTCATCCCGTTTTCTCAAAATCAACTACCATGTCAAAGTAAGAAAATCTCAAATTTTGCCTACAAAATGTGAAATTTACCTACATACTGAAAAAACTTTTTGGTGCATGCAATCAAAGAATCAATGTCGCAATTCTTATTAGTACGACTGCGTAATGCTATATGCGCTTACAGTTTAGTTCTAACTCATCCCGTTTTCTCAAAATCAACTACCATGTCAAAGTAAGAAAATCTCAAATTTTGCCTACAAAATGTGAAATTTACCTACATACTGAAAAAACTTTTTGGTGCATGCAATCAAAGAATCAATGTCGCAATTCTTATTAGTACGACTGCGTAATGCTATATGCGCTTACAGTTTAGTTCTAACTCATCCCGTTTTCTCAAAATCAACTACCATGTCAAAGTAAGAAAATCTCAAATTTTGCCTACAAAATGTGAAATTTACCTACATACTGAAAAAACTTTTTGGTGCATGCAATCAAAGAATCAATGTCGCAATTCTTATTAGTACGACTGCGTAATGCTATATGCGCTTACAGTTTAGTTCTAACTCATCCCGTTTTCTCAAAATCAACTACCATGTCAAAGTAAGAAAATCTCAAATTTTGCCTACAAAATGTGAAATTTACCTACATACTGAAAAAACTTTTTGGTGCATGCAATCAAAGAATCAATGTCGCAATTCTTATTAGTACGACTGCGTAATGCTATATGCGCTTACAGTTTAGTTCTAACTCATCCCGTTTTCTCAAAATCAACTACCATGTCAAAGTAAGAAAATCTCAAATTTTGCCTACAAAATGTGAAATTTACCTACATACTGAAAAAACTTTTTGGTGCATGCAATCAAAGAATCAATGTCGCAATTCTTATTAGTACGACTGCGTAATGCTATATGCGCTTACAGTTTAGTTCTAACTCATCCCGTTTTCTCAAAATCAACTACTATGTCAAAGTAAGAAAATCTCAAATTTTGCCTACAAAATGTGAAATTTACCTACATACTGAAAAAAATTTTTGGTGCATGCAATCAAAGAATCAATGTCGCAATTCTTATTAGTACGACTGCGTAATGCTATATGCGCTTACAGTTTAGTTCTAACTCATCCCGTTTTCTCAAAATCAACTACCATGTCAAAGTAAGAAAATCTCAAATTTTGCCTACAAAATGTGAAATTTACCTACATACTGAAAAAACTTTTTGGTGCATGCAATCAAAGAATCAATGTCGCAATTCTTATTAGTACGACTGCGTAATGCTATATGCGCTTACAGTTTAGTTCTAACTCATCCCGTTTTCTCAAAATCAACTACCATGTCAAAGTAAGAAAATCTCAAATTTTGCCTACAAAATGTGAAATTTACCTACATACTGAAAAAACTTTTTGGTGCATGCAATCAAAGAATCAATGTCGCAATTCTTATTAGTACGACTGCGTAATGCTATATGCGCTTACAGTTTAGTTCTAACTCATCCCGTTTTCTCAAAATCAACTACCATGTCAAAGTAAGAAAATCTCAAATTTTGCCTACAAAATGTGAAATTTACCTACATACTGAAAAAACTTTTTGGTGCATGCAATCAAAGAATCAATGTCGCAATTCTTATTAGTACGACTGCGTAATGCTATATGCGCTTACAGTTTAGTTCTAACTCATCCCGTTTTCTCAAAATCAACTACCATGTCAAAGTAAGAAAATCTCAAATTTTGCCTACAAAATGTGAAATTTACCTACATACTGAAAAAACTTTTTGGTGCATGCAATCAAAGAATCAATGTCGCAATTCTTATTAGTACGACTGCGTAATGCTATATGCGCTTACAGTTTAGTTCTAACTCATCCCGTTTTCTCAAAATCAACTACCATGTCAAAGTAAGAAAATCTCAAATTTTGCCTACAAAATGTGAAATTTACCTACATACTGAAAAAACTTTTTGGTGCATGCAATCAAAGAATCAATGTCGCAATTCTTATTAGTACGACTGCGTAATGCTATATGCGCTTACAGTTTAGTTCTAACTCATCCCGTTTTCTCAAAATCAACTACCATGTCAAAGTAAGAAAATCTCAAATTTTGCCTACAAAATGTGAAATTTACCTACATACTGAAAAAAACTTTTTGGTGCATGCAATCAAAGAATCAATGTCGCAATTCTTATTAGTACGACTGCGTAATGCTATATGCGCTTACAGTTTAGTTCTAACTCATCCCGTTTTCTCAAAATCAACTACCATGTCAAAGTAAGAAAATCTCAAATTTTGTCTACAAAATGTGAAATTTGCCTACATACTAAAAAACTTTTTGGTGCATGCAATCAAAGAATCAATGTCGCAATTCTTATTAGTACGACTGCGTAATGCTATATGCGCTTACAGTTTAGTTCTAACTCATCCCGTTTTCTCAAAATCAACTACCATGTCAAAGTAAGAAAATCTCAAATTTTGCCTACAAAATGTGAAATTTACCTACATACTGAAAAAACTTTTTGGTGCATGCAATCAAAGAATCAATGTCGCAATTCTTATTAGTACGACTGCGTAATGCTATATGCGCTTACAGTTTAGTTCTAACTCATCCCGTTTTCTCAAAATCAACTACCATGTCAAAGTAAGAAAATCTCAAATTTGTCAAAGTAAGAAAATCTCAAATTTTGCCTACAAAATGTGAAATTTACCTACATACTGAAAAAACTTTTTGGTGCATGCAATCAAAGAATCAATGTCGCAATTCTTATTAGTACGACTGCGTAATGCTATATGCGCTTACAGTTTAGTTCTAACTCATCCCGTTTTCTCAAAATCAACTACCATGTCAAAGTA